>NC_056603.1:5629220-5629437 GCF_018340385.1 Cyprinus carpio
GACTATAATCATGACAGAATCATGATAACAACAACGTGTATCGTTTATAGATTAACCAAACGTTTAAATAGATTTAGTTTAGCATTAAAAAGGTGCATAAAATATAATGAATCCAGAAAGTTACACATTTGTGCTTTCATGTTTATGTTTATTAATGTATTATTAATCAATTAAATAAAATATATTATTTAATAAAACACAGTATTTAAACCTTTTG
>NC_056603.1:5629506-5629852 GCF_018340385.1 Cyprinus carpio
TGTTCTGGTGTCTTTATTGTTCTCTGCATGAGAGAGAAAAACCTGTTCAAGTCCATTCCTGATGCAACACCAAATGTAACATTTCTGTGAACATTATTTTGTGTTAATTGTTAATCATAAGTCATTGATTTATTAATTAAAAACAAAACCTGCCATTTTTACTCTATTTTTATTTGAGGTATCATGTGAGTATCAAATTGTGAGATCAGTATCTGTTTCAAACCAAACATGACATGAGTGTATTATTAATATTATTAACTAATATTTATTGTAGTTTACTGTTGCTATGGTTACAGATGATATTCATGACTATCATGAGAATAGAAATGGACTTGAGTGATAGAGT
>NC_056603.1:5630726-5649298 GCF_018340385.1 Cyprinus carpio
GCCGTATCCGCTCTGTCTTCTGTTCCTCTTTTAGATAAAAACCCAAGTCTAAATCGTTCATTGTCATTCTATATAGATCTTTCAGATTTAGGTCTGGATTTCCATGCTACTATGATGTTGCCAATGCGTCTAAAAATATTTATCAAACGACAGTGCCCCCCCGCCGATGATCCAATGCCCCTCCAGTAGATCTGCTCTGACGCCGACTCTGCTGATCCTACAGTGGTGTTAGCATACACACATACAGATGAGGTAGAAAAGAACATGCTCAAACATAACAACCTTTTCAGAAGCATATAAAAAGTGTGATGGGTAATGTTCTTGGTGAGCTCTTTAATTCTATGTTTCAGTTTTCAGGTGCTTTATTGACATGGAAAATATGTTCTACATTCATATTGCCAGAGCATTCCAGTATTGTTGCAAACAATCAAAACAGTGATGGCTTAGCTATCAATATTGAGCCTATAGATCAAGCAGAACTGAACCATTTAGAGGTTTGCGATGGTCACGTGTCTGGATATCCTCCAACCCCAAACAAACTACATTCCCATTAACAAACATACTAAAACATTATATCGGACACAGACTACATCACAGGAGGAAAACAGACAGGGGAAAAGCTTTGGGTTCTGGTGTCTAGAAACCAATCCACCAAAGGTGTTGACCTAAAACACAAACACGGAAGCCAGAGGCCCAGACAACCTCCTTGCTTAGGGCTAGATGTAGACCAGTCGGTAGCCACACTGGTATTAACATACCATACCAACATACCATGTACCATATAGATCAAACAAACATTGATCCTGTCAAGGTGTAAATACACTCACTTTTGCTCAGCCATTTTATTCCAGGAAGAACCCAAACACCTCCACCTGACTGGAAGTGAGTAACTGCTCAGGAAGGAAGTCCACAGAAACCTCCACAGTTCTGGTTACAAATACAACCATCATATATCCAGTAATAAATGCAACACAAGTCAAATCTGAGATCTGTTTTGATCTTTTGATTTTACACACACCTCTGTCATGTCAATCAAGGGTGACCGCACCCAGTGACATGGCAACCACTGTGACAGACAGGCCATATAGCGATAAATCAACACATAAATCTGACCATGTACACATCACAACCTGTCAATCAACGCTGGCTGGACCCTCCATAACTCAGGCCATAAATCAGGGTAATAAATCACCAATCTGACACTTAGGATATGATAATACTACTAGTATCATATTGTGAGATCAGTATCGTGTATCAAACCAAATCATGACATGAGTGTATTATTAATATTATTAACTAATATTTATTGTAGTTTACTGTCGCTATGGTTACAGATGATATTCATGACTGTTGTGAGAATATAAATGGACTTGAGTGATAGAGTTCAGTACAGATGAGTTTTGTCCTGAAGTCAGAGAGAATGAAGTGACGTACAGATGATGATGTGAAATGAGTTGATGAAGTCTTCAGATAGTCTGCTGAAGTTGATTGAGGTTGAGTTGCTCCTCATATGAGGTTGTAGTTGGAGGTCTTCAGCTCTCCTTCAGCAGGAGCTTCATTCTGCTTTCTATGACAAGTCAGAGGTGTTTGTCTGAGGACGAGACGGAGACAGAGCCTCCAGAAAACACTCCCATCAGAAAAATAATCAGGAAAACACTCCCATCAGAAAAATAATCAGAGTTAAAAGAATGTATTAACTTTAGTTTTATGAAACTATTTTTATTTTCCCTGAAAATTTATTTATTTTAATATTAGTATTATTTTATTGTATTAATTTATTATCTTCCTTCCGTCTTCACAGATTTACCCAGATCTTCACTTTTTAATATATATATATATATATGTATATATATATATATATTATTTACTTACTTTCATTTTCTAAAATAAAGTAACTAAATCAGGCCAATGAATCAGAAAACAAATACAAATAAATGAAGTGTCAGCAAAAACATTCACAATGTGAAACACAAGACAGCAAGATCAACACTCACAGAGAATTCAGACTGTCCAAAAAAACAAAAAAAAAACGGCAAAGAAACAGGTTACTGATTAATTCCTTTACTTGTGGAAATAAAAGTTCATATTTAAAGCTATCAGTGTAATTAATTCATTAAATAAATGAATGAATAAATAAATAAATAAATACACACACTATGAGACCATCACTCTCCTCTCCACATTTCTCCTCTTTAACATCAGTGTCACACAAATACAGGAACTCAGATGATCAGATCATGTTTCTGACGAGTTCACTGAAAGAGCTCCGTCTTCTTTCCCCGCAGATTCACCCAGATCTTCACTGACTGTGACTCCAGACAGTCCTGTATTCACTGGAGAGACAGTCACTCTGAAGTGTGTGATTGAGACTTACAGTGACTGGAGACAGAGAAATGGACTGAGATATGACCGAACATATGACTGGACACCTGAGTGGAGATATGAGTGGTATAAAGACAGTGTAATGTTACAGACGCCTGATCGTTACACTGTAAACAGAGACACTCTCACTATCAGAGGAGTAATTACATCTGATCAGGGTCAGTACTGGTGTAGAGGACAGAGAGATGAGAGACCAAACTCATCACAGGAGAGTAACCGAATACATCTGTCTGTTAATGGTGAGTAAATACTGTGATAAACACTAACATCACCAGGCACTACATGATGCACTGATGCACAAAAGAAAAAAATAATTATCATTTTTGGGGGTTTAAACACACCTGCTTTTAGAAAAACAAGGTTTATTATAGAATGTGCCGGATACATAAACATAAATACTATCTTTCTTATGAAATTAGTGTTATATCCAGCAGGGACATGAGTGTAAGGTCAGAAGTCTGGAAATAATGAGTGATTTTATGTACTTTTGATATTTTATCACACAGTATGTGACTTACGATCAGATCTGCATGTGTGTGTTCTCCTGTCTCACAGCTTCATCTTCTCTTCTGGTCACTGCTGTGGTTGTGGGATCGAGTGTTTGCTTGTTAACAGTGAATTAATGATAATATGCCTGAAGTAAAGTCATGACAAAATAACACATCAACAAGACATGAGCTGCTATTAGTGTTTGAGTTATTAATGAGTTAATAATGATGAGCGCCTTAAAGTGATGATACAATGATGCACTTACAAACCATTAACTAAAATATCAATCAACACACAATAAAGATGCATTATAAATGTACCATTAATGAATTTAGTTACCCTCACTCTATTACATGAACCTACAAGCTGCTGCAATTCTCATCATAAAATATAAAAGATAAAATAACACTTGTTCACTGTTCATCTGATGATTGTTTGAGATGATCTGATGTTGAATCACATTAAACCTGCAGTGAATCAGACGAAAGAGAGACCATCAGTCTCCTCTTTAACATCAGTGTCACACAAAGAGCGTAAGAGTGTAATAATGTAGAAACTCACTCAGAGATCCTCGAGGATCATCACAGATCAGTGTGGATTGTAACGGCTGTTGATTCCATGACAGAAGAAATCAATGAGAGCAGAGTCAGGCAGGTCAGTTAGATCAGAAACGTCCAGCAAGTCTTCGATGGTCCTCGAGTGAATGAGTTTCTTGGTGAAGCTGAATTAATGTGACTGCTGGATCTGTGAGGGTCTGTTGTTCTGTTTCAGTAAAACACAGTGTTGGATCCAAGTGCAGTTTAAAGCTCATTTAAACAAGACAACAAAAGTAATTCCAGCAATGAACGAGACAAACAAATACAGGAACATGAAACTAATGCTCACGCTTCATCCGTATAAGAGCCGACAATAAAGAAGAGAAACACTGGAGATCATACAGACAAGAAGAGACAGGTGTAGGCAATGAGTCGCCATGGTAACAGGAGGGTTACTATGGAAACAAATGAGGTAGGCAAGGCAACAAGAGAAACAGGAACTAAACACAGGAAGTGAACACAGAAACAATGGGAACAGAAAATACTTCAACATAAAAGTCCTTAAACAGAAGACTATAATCATGACAGAATCATGATAACAACAATGTGTATCGTTTATAGATTAACCAAATGTTTAAATAGATTTAATTTAGCATTAAAAAGGTGCATAAAATATAATGAATCCAGAAAGTCACATATTTGTGCTTTCATGTTTATTAATGTATTATTAATCAATTAAATAAAATATATTATTTAATAAAACACAGTATTTAAACCTTTTGTATGTATGTAGTCAGAGCTAAAGCATATGTTTCTAATATAAAACTGTATTTAATAAGCAGAATCATGAATGTTTCTGTTCTGGTGTCTTTATTGTTCTCTGCATGAGAGAGAAAAACCTGTTCAAGTCCATTCCTGATGTAACACCAAATTTAACATTTCAGGGAACATTATTTTGTGTTAATTGTTAATCATAAGCCATTGATGTATTAATTAAAAAGAAAACCTTCCATTTTTACTCTATTTTTATTTGAAGTGTCATGTGAGTATCATATTTTTTTATTAGTATCTGTTTCAAACCAAACAATGCATGAGTGTATTATTAATATTATTAACTAATATTTATTGTAGTTTACTGTCGCTATGGTTACAGGTGATATTCATGACTATCATGAGAATAGAAATGGACTTGAGTGATAGAGTTCAGTACAGATGAGTTTTGTCCTGAAGTCAGAGAGAATGAAGTGACGTACAGATAATGATGTGAAATGAGTTGATGAACTCTTCAGATAGTCTGCTGAAGTTGATTGTGGTTCAGTTGCTCCTCATATGAGGTTGTAGTTGGAGGTCTTCAGCTCTCCTTCAGCAGGAGCTTCATTCTGCTTTCTATGACGAGTCAGAGGTGTTTGTCTGAGGACGAGACGGAGACAGAGCCTCCAGAAAACACTCCCATCAGAAAAATAATCACACCACAAAAACAAAACACAATACACGTTATGAAAGATGACAAAGTCTATGTATAAACTATCCAGTGCTTCCCAAACCTGTCCTGGAGGTCCCCCTGTCCTGCACTTCTTGTATGTCTCCCTTATCTAACTTATCTAACAAACCTGATTCCACTCATCAGCTCGTTAGTAGAGAATGCAAGAACTAAATTGGGTGTGTGTCTGATTAGGGAGACATATAAAATGTGCAGGGCAGGGGGGCCTCCAGGACAGGTTTGGGAAGCACTGAACTATACTATAAGTCTATAGTACTGTAAAATCAAATATAATAATTTTCTTTGAACTGTTTGTCACTTATGTTTTTGTCTTAACAGACTTACCCAAAACTGAACTGACTGTAGATCCAAAGAGTCCTGTATTCACTGGAGAGACAGTCACTCTGAAGTGTGTGATTGAGTCTCACAGTGACTGGAGATATGAGTGGTTTAAAGACAGTGTAATGTTAGAGACGTCTGATCGTTACAATGTAAACGGAGACACTCTCACTATCAGAGGAGTAATTACATCTGATCAGGATCAGTACTGCTGTAGAGGACAGATAAGATCAGTCTCATCACACACAAGCTCTGTTTCTCTCTCTGTGATCGGTGAGTTTAATATCATTCTCCTCTTAAATAAGCTTATTTGACTTATCATGTTGAAAGTTTTTGACACTCTTAAAATATGGGAATATTGTAAATAAAATATGCAGACTAAGTATAAATTGTGATGTTTTATGTAGTTTTTACAAATAATTGGACTTTTTTTTTATGTAATCAACACAAACTTACAAGCAAACCAGATCTTTAATTGAATGCAGTATTTTTCTCAGAAGTAGGTTTTGATTCGCTGTCAATATTTATGTTTAACATCATTATAGAGAGAGAGAGAGAGAGAGAGAGAGAGAGAGAGACTGGGGGAGAGAGAGAGAGATATTGGTATTTTTGTGATTTTATGTTATGAAGTTATTTTACAGCATTTCTGTTAACACTAGAACACAACACAATGCAGTGTAAAATACAAAGTACAGGTAAAAAAATAAATACAGACAATTCCTTCAAATTAATAAAATACATTGTGCCCTATTTTTACCATTTTTGGAGTGCTGTATTCTGCCTGCTGCTTTATGGTATGCAACAACAAACAATTCGATCTCTCTCATGATCACGTCACGTTCAGCACTCTTTATACGCTCTTAAATTAGGTAAATATTGTACAATCCATAAGTGTGATATGTGAATACAAAAGAACATATCAAGAACATAACAAGTCTGGATATCAATGTTTTGTTAAGTTTTTACCAATAATTACCAACAGTTTTGATGTAATTAATACAATCTACAAGCAAACCAGATCTTAAATTTAATGCAGTATTTTTCTCATAGGTTTATAATAGTGATCATGATACTGTGATGCTGTTTTTAATCTATATTTACTCATATGTGTATTAATACAGAGAGACCAAAAGCTGTAGTGAAGGTGAGTCCAGATGAGTGTGTGTTCAGAGGAGAGAGAGTCACTCTCACATGTGACATACAGAGAGCAGGAGACATTCAGTGGACATACAGGTGGTTTAAAGATGGAAACACTCACAATCCACACACAAAACAACAACACAACAACAGAGATCAGGTTCACAGCTGATTACAGTGCTGTATACAGCTGTAGAGGAGAGAGATCAGACTCACGGACATCACACATCAGTGCTGCTGTTACACTGACTGTATCAGGTGAGTGTTCATGTTCACATCTGTTTAATGATCATTTAAATCAGTATTTTTTGGCTCAACACTTTTCATGTACTCTTCTGTAGCAGCAGCATCTGTTCTTATAAGAGGACTGAATCAGTTCATATATCATTATTCTGTCATTATTCTGTTAGATACAGTCCTGCAGATCTTGAGTGTGTGTTTTTGTGGAGGTTCGGGTTTATTATAATGTCATGTAAATTATGACAAGGCTTTCCATCGACATCTTTGATATTTACTTTAGTCACTGTCACTGTGTTTACAGATGATATTCACTATAATCAGAATAAGAAAGGACTTGAGCAACAGAGTTCAATACACTGTAAAAAAATCTAAAGTTGAGAAAAAGTAAAAGTAAATAAATAAATACACACACTGAGACCATCACTCCTCACATCTCTCCTCTTTAACATCAGTGTCACACAAATACAGGAACTCAGACGATCAGATCATGTTTCTGACGAGTTCACTGAAAGAGCTCCGTCTTCTTTCTTCACAGATTCACCCAGATCTACACTGTTAGTTTTTATTTATTTATTTTATTCAAATATTTATAGATATAATTTACTTACTTTCGGTTTGTCAAATAAAGTAACTAAATCAGCCATAAATCAGAAAACAAATACAAATAAATGAAGTGGCAGCACTAAAAAACATTCACAATGTGAAACTCTGCATTCGTGGTTCATGAAGACACAGATGTGTGTAATGACAACATAAACATGTGAACAAATGACAAAATAATTCCTCTCTGATTCATAATTTGTCTAGATATTGTAATATAATTGCAAAAGTAGTACTTTAGTACACAAAGAGTCTCTTGTATTATTGATATAATAATGATTGTGTAATGTCTGAACATGAGCGAGTGAGTGATCGTCGCAGTCATCTAGTGACTGTAGTTAATATTTCATGTTATTTTTATTTTATGGCAGCAATCTACCACCAAACCCAGAACATCGTCCATGATATCTCCATGATTCAAAGTTACAATTAACATTAAAAGAGTAATAATTAATTAATTATTAATTAAACCTAAATGCTAAGAAATAAATAAATAACCGGCACAATGTAAAGTAGAAATATTGATAAAGTGATTGATATTACCAGAAGAAAAGTTTCTGGGGTGTGTGTGTGGGTCATATGATCATATATTTGTAATAAATTGTTAATGTGTAAGTTTTAGTACTTAAATAATTAAACATACTCTTGATTACTACAGATAAATCATTAAAACAGAAGAGAAAACAACATAATCCAGAAAAATTAATCAGAAGTTCAAACATCTGAGAGTATGATGAATAACAACAGTGTGTATTGTTTATAGATTAACAAACATTTAAATAGATTTAATTTAGCACCAAATATGATGCATAAACTGTAATGACAGAAGGTCACACATTTGAGCTTCCATGTTTATTAATTTATTATTAATGAATTAAATAGAATACAAATACGAGTTAAAACAATAAACTACAGTTTGGTAAAACATTTACATAATTATTAGTAATATTTGAGGCCCTTTTATTCATTCGTTTAAAATCCAATCTTGATTTCAGGAACAAAGTGAGATCTGTGTAAACTTGTTTCTGATGCAGTGATGTTCATGTGTGTGTGCTACTGCTAATGATTGATTATTTCATTTCATTCAGATCCAGATATACAAAGTATTTCAGCAGTGTTTAGTTTAATTTTATATTAAGAAATATTCTTTGTTTAGTGGACTAAAATGGAAAATGTTCACAGTAATAATGTGATGTAAATATTAATGTAAATATAAATTTTGGAACTTAAATGGTTTAAACCAATTTACAGTGTTAGAGTTTTCTTTATGGAAATGAAAGAATGAATAAATAAGAGTGCTGAATAAAGTGAACTCCACACTGCATCACTGTACACTCACAGATAAACTGAAGCCGGCTCTGACTGTAAAACCCCAGAGTTCAGTGTTCACTGGAGACAGAGTTACTCTGAGCTGTGATGTGGACAGTTAACTGGATGGACAATTCTCTGGAGAAAAGACTCAAACCCTGAATCCACGGGTGATGAAACTAAAACAATCGAGTCTGTGAGCGTCTCTGATGAAGGAGAGTACAGGTGCAGAGCACAACGAGGAAACTACTACAGCGAGTTCAGTAATACAGTTAAGATTACAGTAAAAGGTCAGAGCTCTCTTACTTTCTATACATTTTTTAATGGAAGATAACTTGATGTGTTTGTTATGAAACATGATAAATACTGTCATACACTGTAAAAACTGAACCACTAATCCACTTTAAATCAAAGGAAAGAAATTGTCAGAGACTGATAACAGCAGTCAGAAGAGGGAACGATGTCAAATTTAGCATCCCTCCCAAAGACGCTGCATTAGAAACACCCTCACATTAGCCTTAGTAGTTTTTTGTAATTTGATACAAATGTAATATAATACAAAGTATAGTGTTACAAATGTATACATCATTTTTTTTTTTTTTAAATATACAAAAATTCTGAGGATTTACGGCGCTGATGGCCGCTGAAACGCATCATCAATCTTTTGAAAATGGTTCATGATCTCCTCTTGATGCTCAACAGATACAGCAGAAAAATAGTGCACTTTAGTGTACTTTTAATTGCTTTTCTGTATAATGTTGAACTGAACACAGGCACTCATAGTAAGATGAACTCATGACTGCAGGTTCGTCAGCATCAGGAAAGTCTGCAGTGCTGCTCTCACCAGATGGGTCTCCTGTTATTACCACAGCTGCTCTGAGATTCTGTGTACGCTGTTCATTGAAAAAAGAGGGATTTACATAAAATAACAAAATATTTACATTTATTCATTTAGCACAGGCTTTTTTCAAACTATCTTAAAAATGAGGAACATCACAGGCATTTTTTTTTTTGTCATATTAGTGAATTGATTAATGGTTGTGGACTAATTAACTGCACAATGTCTATTACAATAACACACACAGTGTATGTAATGTGTGTGTGTGCAGTATATATGTATACACACATGCACAAACTCAGACTTACCTCATTTATCAGATACAGTCCAGCACAGCAGATCATCATGTAACAGAGCAAGGCTAGGATTTCTCAGAAAATAATAAAAGAAAGAAAAAAAAACTGTTAATAAACTATAAATAAATGAATGTTTAAGAAGTGTTTCTGGTGTGTCTCTGCAATTGTTCACTTATTTACCTTCACAAGATGTGTCCAGAGAGGTCTTTTTTTTTTTTTTTTGTCAGCCAGCAACAGACATCAGCGACTGTCCACTGTCTCACATTTGAGTGTCCACTACAGAGCCATATTCATGAAACATATGCAGAACACATTTCTTTATTAACCGCTGAATAAAAAAGAATAGATGGATAATTCTTAACTGTTTCATTCAGTTCAGTGTAACAGTGTATACATTCATAAATAATTTGGGATGAGGCCAAACTGAAACACTATTTCAGTTACTTCATGTGTGCCGTTAATATTTTTGTTTGTGCTGCTTTGGTTTTTTAAGATATTTTTAGTGATAATTCTGAGGTCTTTCTCATCTTTCTGATGAAATTAGTGTTATATCCAGCAGGGACATGAGTGTAAAGTCAGAAGTCTGGAGATAATGAGTGATTTGATGTACCTTTATAATAACATCATACAGTATGTGACTCACGATCAGACCTGCGTGTGTATGTTCTCCTGTCTCACAGCTTCATCTTCTCTTCTGGTCACTGCTGTGGTTGTGGGATCGAGTGTTTGCTTGTTGATCTTCATCTCACTGATGCTGCTGTGGAGATACAAGAAGAACAAAGGTGTGGAGCAGTTCATGACATGATTAATACAACTGAACAGAAACACATGAAAGATGCAGTTTATGAATAAAGGCTCATGAGAAGATCTAAATATCAGCATAAAGAGTCAGTGTAATCACTGCAGATACTCTTGAGTGACCATAATGCTCTCTGTTTCTATTATAGATCAGCAGCGTAACATTAACCAGACATCAGTCCCAAATCAATCTGCAGAATCTCAACCAGAAAACTCTCCTCTACAGTCTGGTCAGCCTCACTAACTAATCATTTAAAGTCATAGTCTTCTGTGGATATTTTCAAAATTGTCTCTGTTGCAATTAAAGTCCCAATGATGTTTGAACACCAGCATTCTTTAAATTTTTGAACTATTTTTGTTTTACTGTTTTACTTTTCACCTTTTATCGTCAAATGCTTGTTTGCTGTCCAGCAGATTCAGATCAGATTTGTGACGTTGTGACTGAAGTGAAGAAGAGAGACAAAGGTTGATTCATAAACCATATTTAAACACATATCATTCAAAATCAACAAATATCATTCATTAAATCATATAAACGTTTTTTAAGGTGATCCGGAGCCATTGGCAGATGTCACATATTCAGAGATCACTGTCAAGAAAAACAAGAAAAAGATGGACAAAGGTTAAAATAAATTCTCTTAACTTCACCTGAACAATATGATCATCGTCAGAAACATTAATACTTTCTAATTAATTAAATTAAAGTGCATATTTCTTTATTATATATAATAACTTGTTTTTCATGATAGGTGCTGGACTTCGTAATATTCTGATTGAAATGAAATCTGAGGACAAACAAAGAGCTAAATAAAGAGATGATCTGAAATGTTGTCATCAGCAGGTTACAGATCATGTGAAAATGTTTAAAATAATAATATAGCCTGAATATTTTACAGAACCTGCTAATAAAATAAAATAATTATAATGATTGATTGTAATTCTGTTGGCTGGAGATGATATTCACACTTATTAATCAATAAATCTGTGGTTTCTTTGTGGTTTGAGGCATCGCTGCGTCCTCATATGATCAGTTATTAGTGTTGTTCAGATGTGTGTTGTTGTGTTTCAGGGAAGAGCAGTGAGTCTGGAGACACTTTGTACTCTGAACTGAAGCACAACACAGACAGAGGTGAGAGAAACACAAGACAAGCTTCATCACTATTACAGTCCAACCACTGCCCTTCAATATGAACCATCACCGTTTCTGCTACACTTCACTATGATTCCTGAAGTCACGTGACTCATCGAGGAACATCATGTATTTTATCATTATTGTGTTGTTATTTATTATTTGTGGTTCTTCAGGTGCTGATGCTGGTCATGAAACCTATGCTCAACCAATGAGGAAGAAGAATAAAACACGTAAGAATTCTGCTACAATTGTACAATAATTTTTTACAATAACTGAAAATGTCCGTTTGCACTCGTTCGTGCAGATCGTGGCATGTATTGATTCTTTAATAAATGTATAAATCTGCTTTTAGTGATTCAGTTATTTGTGATGATCAGAGGTTCACTGTGATCTTAAAACTGTAAATCATCAACAGAATGAGCTCATTATTCACATCATAACACATCATCTTGTATCTGTTTTTATCTGTTAAAGGTCTCTGAGTGCAGTGAAGACAACAGACCGGCTGAAAGAGATTCACAGCAGCAGACACAGTGACGCTTGCATTGCTTCAGAAATGAATCTGAGTGAACTGCTTACACTCGTGCTTGATTCAGTTACTTTAGAGATACATATGCATTGTATTATCTGTACACATTCAAGCAATCAAAATCTATCTATAATATATTGTAAAACACTTTGTGAACACGTTTGTTTAATACAATTCATAACTAAAAGTAATCACAGCAACTAAATAGTTAAAAATATAGAATAAAAAGAAAAATAATAAAGTGTAACTGGCAATTTGTTGATAGTTACAAATTAATGCTTTTGTTTTGCCAAGTCATTAAGATGGATGAAGATTTTTATCTTATATATCCACATACTGCTTTTTACATTCATGTATTTTTTATACTTTTTTGCAGTTAATGAAGTGTTTATATTCAATAAATAAAAATAACTAAATCAAAAACATCAGTATGTTTTCTTTGCACGAGTTTAGCAACAAGTCAGCCTATTTGCTTTGACTGTAGAAAAGTTGTTTTATTTATTTAATTTAATTTAATTTAATTATTTGTATTTATTTTTGAGGGTGCAGGTGGATTATGGAGTTATTGTTATTGCCAGGGACCAGTCAAGCCCGGTCCCATCCACCACTCAACGATCACTCTCTCCAGAGTACTAATCACCTGCACCTGTTCACCATTAGCAACCTCATCACAGCACACCATAAAACACTCACCACAGCCTCAGTTCAGTGTCAAACCTCCAACAGGAACAGACCATATGCTGTTGTCTCCTGACCTGCTGATGCGCCACGGATTAAAGGATGTAACGTATACTCACCTTTGAAACACTAACCTATGTGTCATCGTCCTACTGCTTCCAGGACTCCTGCTTAATCCCCTGTTACCTGTGATCCGATACTCATCTGAACTCCCAGTGTTTTCCTCAGAGCTTGGTTGCGTCCGCATCTGAAAGAAAGAGAGACAATTACTAACCAACTGTGACTGCTTGGCATTGACATCTACAGTAGACATGCTCACCTGCATTCAGCCCCGCACTGAGTAATCTGCACCGAACCTGCACCAGAAGTCACTGAAAACTCACCTTGCACTTGTGTTTCTTAAATAAAACACTGTGTTTGGATTCACTTACCTCTGCCTCTCTTCTATATCCTGACAGTTATGAACAAAATGGCCACCATAGTTTGGACGGTTCACCATTAGAGTAATGTCTGTTTTCGGAGCTGGAGGACATGTTTGTCTTTAGCATCCAGCACCAGATATGAGTCATGCAAATCAGATCCTGATGAGGAAACCATGAAGTAACACTTATGTGAGGTTTCCTTGTGGAGTCAGTCACAGTCCAGCAATTATGATTTCCTGAAGTGACACCTGACTTATATTTTCATGACAAGTAGAGATGATCAGCATCATCTTTCTAAAAAAAAGAACTAGAAGCTATAGAATTATTTTTAAACAGACTTTGAGATTCAAATTCTTAAAATAAGATGAATGATAAACAAATCAAAGCATACCAGAATAATATCAGCTCTTATGTGTTTTAAAGTGATGATACACTCATTCACCACATAGAAAAATCACACAAGCTACAGAAACTATTTACTGAATTATTCAATAGAGAAGAGAAATGAGACGATTCCTTATATATACGATATATATATATATATATATATATAGTATATATAAATGTCCCATAACATTTGTAATTTCACAGTAATTTCTGTGAAAATATATATATATATACAGTATATATATATATTCTGAGAATATTTTCAATTTTTGTATTAATTTTACATTTAATGAGGTACCTGAGTGTAAAGATGTCTCGGAAAACCCTGGAGTTTATCATTTGTTTGTGATTTAGTGGATAAAAATAACAATAATTGCATATTCATAAAGTATATATAAATGTATTAGGAGTAAAGCATATTTTGTTAATTTGAATGACTTTGCATTAAAAGAACAAGAGTGAACTAAATGAGTTCAGAGACATTTGAGGCACTAATAATCCCAATAATCCAGGATTTTTTATTAACCCTCTGATGCATGAATTATTATATCACAAACGTTAAAAAATTAAATGTTTGGTTTTACTTTGAAACAAATGATGAAAAATCATGCCAATAACTCATACACATTCAAACACACACAAGCGCACACACCCTTCCACCACACACTCGAACACAATCATGCACACATAGGTGTTTTTCTAAAAATTTTAGTATTGTGATAAAAGTTCATTATTTTCCATAATGTAATGATAAAAATTAAACTTTCATATATATTTTAGATTCATTGCACACCAACTGAAATATTTCAGGTCTTTTTATTGTTTTAATACTGATGATTTTGGCATACAGCTCATGAAACCCAAAATCTCAAAAAATTAGCATATCATGAAAAGGTTCTCTAAACGAGCGCTATTAACCTAATCATCTGAATCAACTAATTAACTCTAAACACCTGCAAAAGATTCCTGAGGCTTTTAAAAACTCCCAGCCTGGTTCATTACTCAAGACCGCAAGTCATGGGTAAGGCTGCCGACCTGACTGCTGTCCAGAAGGCCATCATTGACACCCTCAAGCGAGAGGGTAAGACACAAAGAAATTTCTGAACGAATAGGCTTGTTCACAGAGTGCTGTATCAAGGCACCTCAGTGGGAAGTCTGTGGGAAGGAAAAAAGTGTGGCAAAAAACGCTGCACAACGAGAAGAGGTGACCGGACCCTGAGGAAGATTGTGGAGAAGGACCGATTCCAGACCTTGGGGGACCTGCGGAAGCAGTGGACCGAGTCCTGAGTCTGGAAGTAGAAACATCCAGAGCCACCGTGCACCGGAGTGTGCTTTTGAACCAGAAACAGCGGCAGAAGCGCCTGACCTGGGCTACAGAGAAGCAGCACTGGACTGTTGCTCAGTGGTCCAAAGTACTTTTTTCGGATGAAAGCTAATTGTGCATGTCATTCGGAAATCAAGGTGCCAGAGTCTGGAGGAAGACTGGGGAGAAGGAAATGCCAAAATGCCTGAAGTCCAGTGTCAAGTACCCACAGTCAGTGATGGTCTGGGGTGCCATGTCAGCTGCTGGGGTTGGTCCACTGTGGTTTTTTCAAGGGCAGGGGCAATGCAGCTAGCTATCAGAGATTTTGGAGCACGTTTCATGCTTCCATCTGCGGAAAGCTTTATGGAGATGAAGATTTCGTTTTTCAGCACGACCTGGCACCTGCTCACAGTGCCAAAACCACTGGTAAATGGTTTACTGACCATGGTATTACTGTGCCTCAATTGGCCTGCCAACTCTCCTGACCTGAACCCCATAGAGAAATCTGTGGGATATTGTGAAGAGAAAGTTGAGAGACGCAAGAGCCCAACACTCTGGATGAGCTTAAGGCCACTATCGAAGCATCCTGGGCCTCCATAACACCTCAGCAGTGCCACAGGCTGATTGCCTCCATGCCACGCCGCATTGAAGCAGTCATTTCTGCAAAAGGATTCCCGACCAAGTATTGAGTGCATAACTGAACATAATTATTTGAAGGTTGACTTTGTTTTTGTATTAAAAACACTTTTCTTTTATTGGGCGGGATGAAAATATGCTAATTTTTTGAGATAGGAATTTTGGGTTTTCATGAGCTGTTATGCCAAAATCATCAGTATTAAAACAATAAAAGACCTGAAATATTTCAGTTGGTGTGCAATGAATCTAAAATATATGAAAGTTTAATTTTTATCATTACATTATGGAAAAATATAGTTTGTTTGGTATTAATCTAATATATTTGGAAGTATATTTTTTTTCATACATATACATATATACATACATACATATATATATACACATATATATATATATATATATGTGTGTGTGTATAGTGGAGGTTGGTGGCTAAGGTTTTTTTTATTGATATGCTATTAGCAAGATCTATTTAAACTAAATTTTAAATATTTATACTATATTCTGAGTCACATGAGGGTTTTCCTTCAGAGTCACATGCACAGCTGGATTGTGCAGAAGATAAACCTTTTAAAACTAAAATAAAAACTTGCTTTTTACACAATCAAGAATAAATATATTAAACTCAACATCCCAATTGAAATCTGGCTAAAAAATAATCCAAATCGGTTATAGAAACAAATCACTCACAAACCAAGTCTTCACCAAATGGGACAAACACCCAACAGAGACTCTGCAGAGCAGAATACTGTGAAAATATTCTCCGTGTACAACGAAAAACTCCACACAATGCCTGCAGAGCAGAATTAGGTCTGTACCCCACTAATATTTTAAAATAAAAATAAAAAAAAACATAAATTCCATGCACACCTAAAAAGCAGTCATACTGAGACCCTCCACCATAAAGCCTTAAACTACCAAGAACTGAACCCAGAGAAAAGCCCCTCAGCAGCTGCTCTCAGAATTGACTTTACAATCCAAAACCCCAGCTAGACTAAATCACATCATTAAAACACAGAAAGAGAAATATCTGAAACACTGGACAGAAGCAACAGCTCAGCAAAGTAAAATTAGAACGTTATCTGTCTCTAAACAGAGAATATAAATTGGCAGACCCTAAACTAAGAAAAGTCCTGACCATGTCCAGACTCAGTGACCATAACCTCACTATAGAGACAGACAGACACAGACAGACCTGCTGCCAGAAGAAGACAGATTGTGTCCACAATGCACACAACATGAAGTGGAAACAGAACTGCACTTTTTAACAACATGCCCTAATTCTACCACAGATTAGAGAAACATTCTCCCCCCAATCCACAACCCAGCACAAAGACTTCAAGCAGACACAACAAAAGGACAAACTGCGGTACATTCTGGAGAAAACCTCACAAGCTCTAACCTGCTGCAAGGTACGTCAAGTCCCTGCCATGATAAAAGAACAAGCGCAGAACAGAAGCACAAGTCACAGCCGGAAGAAAACACTGTACAACACACACACACTGACATGACAGCATCCAGTCCTTCTCCTGTCTCTTTATTTGAGTTTTTATTAGTACTTTCTTTTTACTGTATACAGATATATAAACTCTGTGATGCTAGATACTTCTATTCTTATATATAATTGTGTTAAATGTTATTTCAATGTTTCTATGCTTTTGGAAATGTAAAAAATACTTTTCTTCACCATGCTAATAAAGCTTCTTGAATCTCGGCTCCATCACACGGGTCTTTATTCACTGCTTCTGTGCTAATTTCAGAAGAAGAAGACGGCGGTCTGTGATTGTGTGTCTCCATTGACCAACCCACAGAATGAGTTTCATTGGCCACATTAAAGCCAATCAGAGGCTTTAAAATGTTAATAATCCCGCCCACCATCTCGTGTGTATCCATCCAATCAATCCAGAAACAGCCTTCAACACACCGCCCGCGCGTCTCCTCGTAGATTAGCCCAGTGTTGCCAATTTAGCGACTTTGTCGCTAGATTTAGCGACTTTTCAGACCCCTTAGCGACTGTTTTTTTTCGAAAAAAGCGACTAGCGACAAATCTAGCGACTTGCCTGGACAAACCATTTTTAGTCTCTGAGACTCTGGTACTGCCGCACGAGCGCGAGGTCTCTCTTTCCCAGCGCGCGCATCTCTCTGTCTGCATCTGCTCTGTTCAGTGAGCGCAGAGAGGAGCAGCCCTTTCAGTTAAAAAAAAAATATTCTGTTGCTTCTAACTCTATTTTACATGCGAGTAAAGCCGAAATCACACAGCACAACCATTGTCTTTAATCGTACGTGTATTTTGATTTCATTAGACAATGTCGTGAATAGGAATTTTTTGTGCATATTAATATCTTTGAGAGCTGGTTATGTAGTCTTAATGGACCGCGTTTCAGTCATTATAATATTCATTACGTTGTTTGTCAACAGAAACACTAAAATATAATAATAAAACAGGTTTTATATTGCGAATTTGGCTGCATTAAAATGCAGTATGTAAGCACAGGGAGCAAGAAAATACGACGCACTGGTACGTCATGAATATGCTAATTAATGTATGACATTAGCTTATGACATTTAGCGACTTTCAGGCGGGGTTTAGCTACTTTCCATTGAAAGAAGTTGGCAACACTGGATCGCCCAGAAAATACGCTTGACGCGCGCGCCGCGAGTCCGAGTTCCTTTACCCTTTAACCGTCCCCTTTCCTCCATTCCTCTTTCCAGACATGATGGAGATTAAATAACAAATGTTTATTATATTCGTAATTATTATTATTATTATGATTAGTATTTTATTATAAACTATGTCATACATCACATAATAAAGCCCAACCGTGGCGGATGCTCTTCCGAGAGGCTTTAGTCACGCCAGCTGCTTCTGGGCTTTTATCCTCCGGTGGATTTAGTCCACATCGTAGCCACACGGCAGCGCGCGCTTTCTGTACAGACGAAGAGATCACAGCGCCCATCCTCTCCTAGATGCGGCCGACACAGCCCTTGACGATGAGCTCGATGACGTCGTGCTCCTCCTTGCACGAGCAACTCGTGCTTGTGTTT
>NC_056603.1:5650298-5655550 GCF_018340385.1 Cyprinus carpio
ATATTCCCTGGCTTGTCAGCACTCATTTTATTTGCTGCTGAAAGAAATAAATTAAAAGGTTTTGAGGATGTACTTTGTTTCTAAGCATTTAGTACAGGAATTTGACTCTTAAAACCTGCAACTTGGTAAAAAAATTGTTATTCATCTTAAGTAAAAGTGTCATTTAGAAGCATATTGGCTCATCTATAGTAGTCAAATATGACACCTCTAATGTTTCTGTGTAACACATTTTGACAAATGTGCTATTACCCTTCTTATCTTTAAGAATATGTGCTATATAGTACCAAAAGAGGTTCCCCTATGATAAAAAGCCAAAGAGCCAGCATTGAGCATAATTTTTGTTGAAGCAATAAAGTGCTATATAGCATCTCTTATGGTTCTACATAGACAAAGTGCTATATAACACCTGTAAAAATAGGTGCTAAATAGCACTAAAAGTGTTCCACCCCTGTTATTAGAGCCAAATAACCTCCTTTTTAAGTGCTATATAGCATTTTTTTTTTTTAGCGTGAATACTACCAAGATAAATTTGGTAAATGCAGTTTGGCTAAAAAACTATGAATGACCCCACACCCCACTTAAGCAGCAACTTTGCAAAAAAGACACATTACTGTAGTACCGAAGAACAATGAAATTCAACTCACAGTCCTTCACTGATAGAGAAACAGCTTGATTGTGATGATTTGGTCTCGTCCTCTCTCACGTCCTCACACCAGTACTGACCCTGATCAATGTAAATTACTCCTCTGATATGAGAGTGTCTCTGTTTTTCAGTGTAACAACGATCATATGACTGTCCCTTATACGTATCTGGCCTTTATACCACTTATAAGCCCAGTCACTGTGAGTCTCAATCACACCCCTTCAGAGTGATGCTCTCCAGGTGAACATACAGGAACCTGGCCTGAGAGTCACAGTCAGCGTAGATCGGGGTGAATCTGTGCGAAAAGACGAGCTCTTTCAGTGAACTAGTCAGAAAGTCTTTGTTTGTTTTTTTTGGATTATGTGCACAAGTGACCAGTGAAAAGAGGTTTTCACAAAAATGAGTTCATTTAACTCTCGTCTAGTGATCCCAGTGCTCCACATTAGAGCCCTGCGCGGGACTGTTTTCTTAAAACCGAACCCGCCCGCTCCCACTGAGTGTAACCTACACGTGTGTTTTATTTTTACTTGCCCTCCTCTTCCGTTTCTAGCTCTCTTTTATATTCCAATTTTTCCTAATTGATTTCACGCTTAGAAAAAGTGAAAAGATGGTCTGGATTTCTTCCAAATCGCCACACTACCAGTACTAAGGACCATGGTATCCCTGTCTTAATGGCCAGCAAAACTCGCTGACCTTAACCCCATAGAAAATTGTGGGGTATTGTGAAGAGGAAGATGCGATTATGCCAGGACCCAAGAATGCAGAGAGCGAAGGCCACTATAGAGCAAACCTGGGATATCATAAACACCTGAGCGTGCCACAGCTGATCGACTCCATGCCACGCCGCATTGCTGCACTAATTCAGGCAAAAGGAGCACCAACTAAGTATTGAGTTGTCTACTGTTTAATACTTTTCAGTTGACCACAAAATTTCTAAAAATCCTTTCTTTATTGGTCTAGTAATATTCAAATTTGCGATATGAATTTGGGATTGTTCTTAGTTGTCAGTTATAACAAAATGAAAAGAAATAAAACATTGAAATAATCAGCTGTGTGAATGAATGAAATATATCAAGTTCACTTTTTGAATGGAATTAGTGAAATAAATCAACTTTTTTGATTGATATTCTTAATTATATGACCAGCACTGTATTTTCTTTTTTTTTCTAATTTAAATGGACGTTGTTTTCTAAATAATGCGAACTTGATGGAATGCTCTTTCCCACTTTTAAGGGAGTTAATTCGCCATTCAAACAAGAAGGTGTTACATCCAGGACATTTTATATACTGCTATTTGCGACAGCTAAATGCGTCTGGATAAAACTTTTCTCTGCTACAAGTTTCCAAATTTTCTTCGACGCGCGAATGGGAGGTCAGAACTATTACTGCGGAGGCACGTGAGAAATTCCGAGATTTATATGATTAGTATTTGTTTTTTATAACAGGTTATGGATTGTGTTCTGTCCACTCTTACATATTAAATGTTGAAATAACAAAATCACATATGTGCACTCTTCGACGAAGGCGGGGTCGCAAGGCTGAAGAGGAGGTTGCTGTTTTAACCGAGAACACTGAATAGTAAGTGGTATTTATCGCATTTACCATATATAGGTTTATAAATATTTTTGATTTATAGTGATTTTTTAACTTACAAGGTCGTGTGCTGTTTAAATGGGCCAAAACTTTCACTCAGACGAAACATTTTCCTTTGACTCGCGGTGCAGGACACGGAGGTTTTAACAGAGCGAATACTGAGAGTAAGTGTTAGTCTCCTTTAAAAATGTCTTTTATGACGTTATATTATTTTATAATGTATTTTTGTGCTGTCAGTCCTAAACCTTTCTCATGGACATAATTTTCTTTGACTCGTGATAGAAGAAGATGCGAAGATGTACTTTTGGAAAACACCAAAAGTAAGTGATTTAATGTTACCTCATTCACAAAACACGTATTTATAACAATACTTATATTGTTTTACAAAGACATCATGTGATGTGCGCTCCAAAATTTTTCTCAGAGAGACTTTTGCGTTGATTCACAATGCGAGCAGGAAAGAGGTTACAATTATCAACAAGATACCTAAATTAATGTTAAGTGTTATACCTCATTTACAATGCTTTTTGTAGCATCATACTGACAAATCAAACCATTGTAAACATGCATGTCTTGTGACCAAATATCATATCATTGTGATGAGTGGGACGGGGCCGAGAGCCGTGGGAACAGAGCGAGGCCGGTGGAGTAATTGAAATTGAGTGTCACCTGCACCACTCACCGGTCTCGAGTCCCACAGTGGAGCTCCGGAGGGATAAGAGGAGGAGTAACGACAGTGAAGGAGGAGAGAGGACAAGGCCTGGATTTTAGTTTGTGTTTGTGCGCGGCAGTCCTCCATGAGGGGCTGTCGCGCTATTTTGTGTTTATTTTGTTATTAAAGTTTTATTAAAATTTTTGCCAGCTCCCGCCTCCTCCTTCCCATGACTACACACGTTTTGCTTTGTTACAATCATATATCATGAACCTTGTAAGTTAAGTTATTTTGATGTGTTGATTTACTGGATTTGGGACCTATTTTCAAATATTCATTTGAAATAACTCTTTACAGTATACTCAAACGTTCTATATTGAGTGAGCTTAAAAAAAAAATTAAAAAGTGATTTTGTCACCTCATAAGATATGACAAATGACTTACATAAGCTACTTTTAACAAGTTTTTGTTGGTTCTTTTTTTTAAGTATGTGTTTTGTGTTCATTAAAAGTGAGTTAAATGGGTTTGGAATTACATTTTTGAGTAAATTATTCCTCTAATGATTTTGCAGATGATTCATGCTGGAATAACTGAAAAATCAAAAGGAAATTTGTTTGAGGATAGGATCACAGTACATTGTCAAGTTGAGAAAAGAGCCCTTGTAATGTTTTTAGGACACATACAACAGACAAGGGTAAGCCAATTTCCTTTAAGATTATTGCTTGTCATGGTAACTGTTTGACATTAATTTTAGTTACTTTGCCTATAATACAAGTTCGGGCTCTTTTAGTAGGGCTGCCCTCGAATAAAGATTTTCAAAGACCTGTATTTATTAATTTTTTTTTTATACATTTATTGGCCAGCCCCAATTTTTTTACTATTTAATACCCCAATAGGGTTGATGATGGAGAAAAGAAAATGAACAAAGCATCAGGGAACATCAGTGTGTTAATGAAGGAGGAACCTGAGAAGCTTCCTGACCAAACGTAGAGCTCATCAAAGAAAGAATGGTTCTGATAAAATACCATCGGACAAAATTTGTGTCCAAATATAGCACACAGAGGAAATCCCGCTCTCTTAGTACCTGTGTGTTTCATCCTGGCCAAAATGCTTAGTACAGTAGTGTAAGTGTTAATTGCCTCCTTATTTAATCTCAGGCGTAAGTATTACTTAAATTTTAATGTGTGTCTTTTCCTCTGCCTTCCTCTCAACATAAGCTCCTTTGGGATCTGTTGAGACCACGCCAGTGGTTGATGTGGATCAACAAATTCTCACACAGCACTCTGTAATGACACCCGAGTCCCCTTCCCCAAGTTTTGCGGAGTCCTCTGAAGGAGGAATTTTCATGTGCATGATTGATGACTGAAGATGACATGACTGATAAATAGGTAATTAAATCATTACTGCTAAGATTTTCTTGTACCACTGACGGAACCCTACCTCTCTGCATGAGAATCCTACTGTCTTCTTTCCGCATGTATCTGTTTTCAGACAGTAATGGATGTAAAACAAACAAAACAAACACAAATTGGTATAAAGCATCCACCAGTTTTCTGTTTATCTATGAGGTATTTTGTTTAAAGGCCTTCAGTGAGAGCCGCTCTTCGCTCTGCCTGCTCGTTCAAGGGGGACCTGGGGCGATGTTTGGACTACACCTCGTGTGGAAACACAATCTAATCAAAGCTCTACACTTATTGCACATTTGTTATTCAGATGAGTTTCCAAGCAATTTAGATTTTTGTTTTGTTCTCTACACAAACTATGCTATTCAAACTTGAAGATAATTTTGTCTTTTTCCTGTTCATGGCAAAAGTATCGAGCAGTTGTATGACAGTAGGGTAAAAGTAATTTAACTTAATAAGGTGCCTTGCAGCTAAATACTATGTATCCCCTCTCCCCCAGGGCCATTCTCAGACAGCCTTATCCCAACACCTTTCTAATTGGAGTGAGTTAAAAACCTCATAAGATGACAACTGCTTACATAATCTAACTTTTAACAAGTTTTGGTTGGTGCTTTTTTAAGAATGTTGTTCTGTGGTTCATCAAAGGGAGTTATATGGTTGGAATTTTAAATTGAGTAAATTATTCCTCTTATGTTGTGCAGAATGGTCATGCTGGAATACAGAAAAATCATGCAGTTGGAATGATCACCAGTAGTTTAAAAGTAGTGTAACTCAAAGGGGTTGCCTTGCAAATAAATGTAGTATCCCTCTCCCTCAAGCCCATCCAACAACTCATATGGAGTGAATTAAAAAAAAGAGATATATATATTCTTTTATTATTTTTTTACAAGGCAGCCCATCCACAACAATAAGTGGTGCTTCTTAAGGCTGTAGGGAGGGTCCTTCTTGTGCAATATGACCA
>NC_056603.1:5655688-5656103 GCF_018340385.1 Cyprinus carpio
CCAGAGGGTTAATTGCCTCCTTATTTAATTGTATGTGTTATTACTAAATTTTAATGTGTGTCTTTCCTCTGCCTTCCTCTCAACATAAGCTCCTTTGGGATCTGTGAGACCACGCCAGTGTTGATGTGGACCAACAAATTCTCACACAGCACTCTGTAATGACACCCGAGTCCTTCAAGTTTTGCGGAGTCCCCTGAAGGAGAATTTCAGGTGCATGATTGATGACTGAAGATGACAGACTGATAAAAGGTAATTAAATCATTACTGCTAAGATTTTCATTGTACCGCTGACTGACACCCTACCTCTCTGCCTGAGATCATACCTGTCTTCTTTCCTGCATGTATTTGTTTTACAGACAGTAATGGATGTAAAAAAAACAAACAAACAAACAAATTGGTAAAAGCATTCACCATG
>NC_056603.1:5656153-5657584 GCF_018340385.1 Cyprinus carpio
GCAGCTCTTCTGCTCTTGCCTGCTCTGTTCAAGGAGGACCTGGGGCTGATGTTTGAAGTTGAGGTGAGCCATGAACAGTAGACTACAGTGTGTGAAACACAATCTAATCAAAGCTCTACACTTATTGCACATTTTGTTATTCAGATGATTTCAAAGCAACTTTAGATTTTTTGTTTGTTGCTCTACACAAACTATGCTATCAAACTGAAGATAATTTTTGTTCTTTTTCAGTTCATGGCCAAAAGTATTCGAGCAGTTGTATGACAGTAGGTAAAAGTAATTTTACTCATAAGGTTTGCCTTGCAGATAAATACTATTATCCCCTCAGGGCCATTCTCAGACCAGCCTATCCCAACACCTTTCTATATTGAGTGAGTTAAAAACCTCATAAGATATGACAAATGACTTTTATAATATGGTTTTTTGTAGTTTTTTTTGGTGTTTTTTTTTGAATTGTGTTATGTGTTTTTAAGTTTTTGTTAGTGCTTGTTTTAAGAATGTGTTTCGTGTTAATCAAAAGTGAGTTATACGGGTTTGGAATTCATGCTGGACAACAGAAGAAATCATGCAGTTGTATGACAGTAGTTAAAAGTAGTGTAACTCATAAGGTTTGCCTTGCAAATAAATGCTATTATCCCCTCTCCCTCAAGCCCATCCCAACGACTTTCTATATTGAGTGAGTAAAAAAAAATATATATATATATATTCTTATTATTATTTTTTTTACAAGGCAGCCCATCACAACACCTAAGATGGTGCTTAAAGGCTGTAGGGAGGGTCATCTTGTGCAATATGACCACATTGTGCTTGCATTGGATGGACACAGTTAATCACAGGAGAACAATACATCTCAATTGGACTCCTCCTGTGTGCATATTTTGTGTTTGGAATCCAGTATCCTAAGCGCGGTTCTCTGCTCCTAATCCTGGCTGCACTGGCCCTCGATGTTTTGTACATCTCTCTCTTATTTAACACACTGTATTCAGATCATGAGCTTGTTAGAAAGAGCTCCATGAATGAGCTGTGCCTGACTGACATGGTCCCTACACAGTGTCCCTACACGGAACATCTATTCACAGATTTACACTGCTTCCCGTCATTGTAAGTCAGTATTTTCTATTTCTGGGCCTCTTCCAGCTCTCTATTTGCAGTTTATTTGTTTTTTAAATCCTGAAGGACGTGCAGAAATGTTTGTACACTGCTGAGAGTGAAAGAGTGAAAGATACTGCAGTACATCAGAGTGTACAGCTTAGTTTGCCACATGGTTGTGTATTATTAATTTTCAGTAATTTCACTCACTCACTATTAATCTTAAAAAGACTAGATTTTCCAAATAAACTAAAGAACTAAATGTAGGCCTAAGACCATAGGGGAAAAAGTTACCTGATTACAGGGCTACAGTGTGTGTGTGTGTGTGTGTGTGTGTGTGTG